>NC_041356.1:4705433-4720433 GCF_900634415.1 Cottoperca gobio | reverse complement strand
TTGCACATAGTTGTCGATCCTTATTATTCTGTAGTAACTAAATCCAGAATATCTATTACAGGAAGCAGGAAGCTGTACGCTAGAATGTGAAGTCCATTCTGGATTTGCATTTTCCCACAATATTAAGACGAGACTCCAGTAAAGATGAAAAGCTGTTCACACTGTATTTTATTAGTGTGGCTTTTATGGGGTTTGGTGAAGTGTGACAGATTGTGCATGGACGGTGTTTATGGCTTAACCTCAGTAGAGCCGGGATTTTAGTCGTCTGGATCTGAAGTCATCAGAGGAACAAGCTGAGCAAACATGAGCGTGAGACGTACAGTGTTGGAGGAACGCTGATTTTTAACCTGAAACTTATTTTTTCAGTGTTTCTACAAGTTTTAATCACCGGGTCCGTTTGTTTTGGAGAGCAGGAGACCTCCGTAGATCATTCGACTGCAGGTAAAAACCTCCTGAGCGACTTCACAACGTTACCAAACTCCATCTTTGTTATTGTTTGTTGTTTTGTTAATATACAGTCTTATAACCATTGACTGGATGCAAACTTGTATATTTCTCTGTATATGTATAATACATCTCTGTCAAGCTTTTTAAAAGCTACGTGAAGTAATGTGAGTATGTATTTAACGAAACATAATATCTAATGTAATCAAACGTACGAGTGAAAGCACTTAAACAGACCTGAGCTAAGAGGCTTCGTACGTAGGAACATGTGTGTGGGAACATTTGTTTGGGGGAGGGAGAAATGGAGGAAGTAGCTTTAACACACATTTATTCACATTTATAAGTCCAGACATTTCCCAGTGTAAGTTCCAGGCTGGTCTGAGGCATGCAGTAACTTTACACTGGTCACTAATCACAAACATGACAAAATGAAGCTCACTGACAGGTCTTAGAGCGACACCACAGAAAGTGCAGGCTCAGACGTTTCCAACGAGCCGTCTCAAATCACCCGCTGAGGGTTGTGAGTGGGCGTGTGTGTTTTTATCATATGGAAAAGGTGAATGTGCACATGTGAGAGTATCCTGTTGCTTTACGAGCGTCACTACCATATTCAGACATGTTTGTTTACTTTTCTTTTGTTAGTTGTAAAATGAGAGAGAGGTAAATATGTCTTTACAGTACATCACCCTGGACCAATATATGATCTTTGAAATTAGTCAAAAGAGATCCAGAGAGAAACAGTATATCTGAGATTTAAAAGTCATTCTTGACCCTCATCAGCAGATGAAGACAACCAGATAACTCAATCTGTCGAGGAAGATTAAAGAAATTAAAGCTCTATAACGGCTGTGAACAGGATCCTGTGGTGAGATTGTGTCGTTGTTATTTCCCTGCAATTATTTATGTGGTTAATCAGAGCAGCTATTTCAAATTTCTTCTGGAAAAAAAGCTCAAAAGGTTATGTAATCTGTGTCGAATCATCAGCATTATTATAAACACAATGATTTGCAATTTGTTCCTTTGATTAAATGACATCATTCCATTTGTTTCTTGTGACACAATCGTGGCACGGACACATTTTCCATTAGTCTCTCCGTCAGCCGGAGCACCTGTCTCTGTCCACACCTCACTCCGTCTCACATCCACGGGCTCCAGGGTGTTTTATCAGTCCCTTTACGAGCCGCCTGCTCCGCCTGTTCAATACGCTACATGTCTGAGCAGCTGTAAATGGCCTTTATGGGACAGGAGAGCTTTCACAGGACTGTGGGTTTGTTATGTGTCGCTGCATGTGTGTGTGTGTGTGTGTGTGTGTGTGTGTGTGTGTGTGTGTGCAGAAAGAGTGTGTGATGGTCTTAATGATGTCTGAGAGGATTTTGATGTCAATGCAAGTGTGTTTGTAAATGTGCCTGTAGTGCACAGAGGTTCAGGGGTCTTTCTCTTTTTCAAAATGCATTGTTATTACATTCACGGCTCATACAAATGGATATAGACAGAAAGAGAAAATCTTTTTTAAAGATATTTGGTACATTTTCAGGACCAGGAATAATATTTAAAGAACAGTAAGAAAGTATTTTCTTACCAAAAATATTATTTTTATTGAGATTTATTCTTATTTTCAAAGGATGAAAGAAGGCGTGATGTAACCGTATACGTCCAGAGAGGGATAGGGGGAAATAAGAAAATAAAAAATCTAGTTTTAGTTTCACAGAGTTGTATGCATGTTACTCTAGAGACACTAGAGAATGCAATAAGGAAACAATACCAAAATGATGGATGTTCCTTTAATTCAACATCTTGTTAAAATCAGTTTGCAGATCTTTGACATATTTCACACATGTATCTTATGTATGAATATGTCTATCTTTAAGTTTACAGAGAAATGAACATGCTCCATCATGTAGATAATTAATGTTCAGGCATGTGGAATAATGTTGTCCTTTGATTAACAGATCTGAGCGAGTTACTGTTACTGCACCTTAATCAATCTTCAAAGATGATTCAATGAAATGTGGCAGATTTAATCTCACTCATTGTTTAAACAATGAGTCCTGGACTTCTGACTTGACGGGCCTCTCGAGCTTTGTGTTGATCGCTGAGCTGGGACTGCACAATAGCTGCACAGATGAGGGTTTCAAGAAACCGTCAACTGAATTGAATTCTGGGAAACAAATTGTGTTCTGTTTTCTCTGTCCACGAAGAAGAAAACTAAATGTGCTTCATCTTTAACGGACGAATCAAGTTCTCTGTGACAGCGAGGTCCCAGTGGACCCCCTGCTGAACATTTCCTCCAGTGAAAACACGTGCATGGTGTAAGAGACACTTACACCGGAGAGGAATTGTCGGTATGAAGAAGACGAGAAAAGTCATTTTGAATTTGATTTTTATTGGGGAATGATTTGTGAGCTGCAACGTAAAACCACGCAAATGTTTTCCACTTCAGTCAGTGTCATAAGGCAGTTTGCCTCACAAGGCACACACGCTGTTCGACCTCTTCCTCCTTCCTCTCTCCCTCGGCATTATGGGAGCGGGCAGTTTAAAAACAGAGCTATTTACGACTCAGCACTCTCCTCTAGAGTTCCTGGAGCTGCACAAACATGTGAGACTGGCAGTGTGACACCGGCAGCTCAGTTTAAAGATAGACAGGGTTTTGGTTGGCTATTTTGCATCGGGGTCCATCTGTCTGTCTGAACACCTGCCTGTCTGTCTGCACACCTGCCTGTCTGTCTGCCTGTGCAGCTGAAGCAGCACTGTGAAACTTATTGTTGTATTTAAAGGGTTTAAAATACTAATATTTTATAAGAGGATCGTATTTATTCTAATGTAGAATCAACATCTGTAGAGTATAGTTAATTCTTTTTTGTATTATGAGTTTTCTGAAATGTTATTAGATATGCGAATGAGGCATTATATAATGCTACCTTTCTACATCTACAGACACAAATAGAAAAAGTCAAATAAAAACCGAAATGTGTATTTTGGATGTTCCACTAGTCTCATGTTGTTGATGTTTTTACCTGTAGTGTCTCGCTGAGTAAACGTACTTAGTTACTTTCCACAACAGCCCTCTTCTGTATTATTACATTTTTAATTCAAATAAAGTGTAATGAAATCCGTTTATTTCTGCTATATACATAATGGTAACAGCAGCAGTAGTAAAATGAGTCCTGGTAGTGATGTACTATATATCATTTATTAAAGGGTAAATAATCACTTTTTAAAATAGTTTCTCAAACTATTAAAAAGTGCGAGATTTTAATAATTAGATTGTTGTTGTTTTTGCCTTGTATAAAATGAACAATGTGTTTAAAGTTAAAACTTTCAAAAACTTCTGCCTGTGCTGCAGAACTAAAAGCATGTGTTGCCATCTGCTGGTGAAAAGGAGTACTGCGCAGACTTTGAGCCACAGGTGAAAACAATGATGGGGTGATTGTTAAGACACAGTTCAAACAAAAGGGAGTGTGGAGGAAAGCATGAGAACCTCGAGCATGTCTGACAGATATTTTGAAATCCTGCGAGACAGCCGTCTGTCATGGAATGACATCCCCTTAGGTCGACAGCTCCCCAGGACTCCTCCTTTGACGGGTGTGAAGAAACACTTGGACTTCTGTAATGAAGACACAAGTGAGGATCATGAGAACCAGCAGCAGAACGTGGAGGTGCAGGTGCAATGTTTAACTACCACTCTTTATCAAACTCCGTCTTAATGTATGACGTAATCACATGTGTTCTGCTATTACTCTTCAAGGCCGAGACTACAGCTCAAGAGGACAATAACCAAAACGTGACGTTTGATTTCAACACGCACGAGACAGAAACGGGTACGGAACACCTGACGTGTACAGCACAACCTGCTGTGTACAGCACAACCTGCTGTCAATTCTTTTTCCTTCCATAACATTTCAGAACCACATGAGCCGAACTCCATGCTGAAAGGGATGAAGGGGTATCAGCTGACACAGATTGACTTGGAGTTTATTGAAAATATGAAAGTGGAGAAACTTATTAAAAAACTGCAGGTAACTTTTGTCCTTCTCATCCCTGCTGCAGCTTGACTAGTCGTGTTCTTCACTTGGATTGCAATCGTTGTTTAGCTTGGTTGTGTGTGCTGATGTGTTGACAGGGAGATCTGGAGGAGGTGTGGAGGTTGTTGAAGACAGAAAAGATGTCCTTAGAGCTGGCGTTAGCTTCCAGAGAGAAAACACAGGCTGATCTCAAAATGGTGAGTGACTCATTATTCAAAATGACAACCTTCAGTACAGTTCACCCCACAATCAAAAATACATTTCCCCTCTCTCGTGTAGTGCTTTTTTATTAATTATTAAAATATTAATTTAGATTGTTTTTTTTGCTACCAACTCTCATCAAAACAAACATTTGAAGAACTCAACAGTAATGTCTCTTTCCAGAATTCATGACAGTTACTGAAGATAATCCACAGACCGTGTTGTGAGCAGTTTCATGTAGGAACTATTTTCTTTCCACCGAACTACACCCGCCACCGTATCACCGCGTTGCACGGCGTCATCTCCTCGTGGACTGGAGGCTCGCGGGATGTAAACATTGAGAGAATGTTGTTCCTGCGCGGTGATACGGTAGAAAGAAAATAGTTCCTACATGAAACTGCTCACAACAAGGTCTGTGGATTATCTTGAGTAACCGGGTCATGATTTCTGGAACGAAACATTGCTGTTGCGATTTTTAATGTATTTATTTTTTGAAGTTTTGAGCACCACAAGCCAAGTGCCGTTTAGTTTAATTTATATTGGAGAGAAAGCAGCCGTCTCTATGCCGATCTCTCCAACTCCATTTATTTTTGACGTAAAAAGAATATTGAACTCAAGCTTAACAAAGGTTTTCATTCACCAGCCACCACTTGATTCCTTGTAGTTCTGTATTTGATACTGGAGCACATCTGACCTCTTTTTACCATCACAATAACTTTCTCTGAATGTTGAAGCCTGTGTCTGGAACAGGAGTTTTTTTATATTGACTCTAAAATGTCATTATTTTCCAAAAAATGTCTTCCACTTCAAGATTGTATAAATGCGAAGTTCAAGATGATTGATCCTTTGAGATCATTCCTCTGGCATTTGCAGTGTGTTGGATAACGTTGGGTGGAAAGCTTCAAACACAAGCCTGCAGAAAGAAAGAATAACATGAAAACACAGCGCATGGCAATATATTCTTTAATCACAAACTGGTGTGCAGGTTGTTGCAGTTTAAATTTCTCCTGATAAACCTGTTTGTTGTCCTTCAGCTCCCGTCTTGTGAAGACCTCCTGGAGTTGCTGAAGGTGGTCTTCAGAGTGACTTCTCCATCGACTCAGTTACCAGACCTGGCGTCGCTCATGGACATGGCGACGAGAGAAAACATCCAAAGAGTCTCTGATGAGAAGAGGCTTGAGCTCACTCGCATGGAGAACGTGGCGGCAAACAAGTAATGTATAGCTTGCATGGACGAGGCTGAAAGGGTCTTATCGAAGTGCATTACCTTTCAAATGGGTTGTCTTTTTTGTTTCGCTGCATTCATGTGCTCGTGGGAACACACACAGCTGACTGCAACCTTTTTTAGGCCCGAGAACTTCATTGTGCTTCAATTTCCATCTGTGTCGCTCATGAATGCTAAGAAGAAAATGTCCATCTACACTGTAGATGATGTAGCATTTAATATAAAATACATGGAGTAAAATACTAACATTAAAAAAAATTAAACTTAGGAGGAAGAAAGCGGCTCAGGAGAGAGGGCAGCTTGAAAAACAAATCGCCAGTGAACGGGTAAGAGAGGCTCCAACTTGTGTAACATTTCATTAAGTCATTTCTGTGATGTATATTTTTTTTTTTATCGTCTTTCAGCTGAAGATCCAGGGATTAATGAGCCAGTTGACAAACCTGAAATCTGAACTTGCACAACAAGAGGTGAGAATCTGATTTTGATCTTGTTATAAACATAGTTTTTGTGTTTGGCTGAAAAACATGTTGTATCCAGTAACTCAAGGCTTTTAAAAGAGTTCCTGAACTTTAAAGACAATATATGGTTTCACAGGAAGTCTATAAGGCTCTTAAAATGCAGACCAACACTCCAGAAGCAGGAGAGGCCTCAGAGAAACAACAAGCCACTAAAAGACGAGCCAAGGGTCGAGGAAAGGGAGGAACCAAGGCTGTTAACTTTACAGAAAAGCTTCAGGGTGCAACAAACGTAAGTAAATCAACAAAGGGCAAACTCGCAGACGATAAAACGGACAAGCAGTCTAGTGTTAAATATGATCGTGCAAATAAGAACACATGGGAAACTCCGAAGACAAAACGGAAGCCTGCAGCGGCAGAGAAGCCGCAGAGGTCTGTTAAAGGAGCCAGAGGGCCGCTGAAGAAAGTCGAGGAGCAAGAGGCAAATTCACAAGAGTCTGTGAGAGGGAGAAGAAAGCGGCTTCTACCCACAGCGACTGCAGCGTCACTACCAAAGAAACAAAGTGGCGGGAAAACTGGGGAAGCCTCGTCCACGTCACGGCCGGCGGCTCCCTCGCAGGACAGGAAGCACGCGGCTGCAGGCGACGCTGAGGAGAGCCGAGACACTGTTCTGAGGAGATCCAAGAGGATCGCCAGCAGGAGGTGAAGGTTCACTCGAGTGGCTGGTGCAGACTGCTGACTCATCCTTTTTCTTTGACTTGCTGAATTTAATTCCAACAATGGGAATTCTTTTTTTAATTTTGTGCTTTTGAAAGTATGTAATTTTAAAAATCCAATCTGCTGTTTTTAATTTGTTTTTTATATAAAAAAAATTAAATGTAACTTTCAAGAGACTAGAGCATAGTGTTTGTTGAATGATGAAGTTTCCACTAAAGTTGATCAATAAAGTCAATTTATAAACCGAATTATTCCCAAAGATTAAATCTTTAAAAACTTTAATTTTAGGAAAATCTCTTCAGTCTGTGAAGGGAGGTCAAAGATCATTTGCTGATTTAATGTTTGTTCAATGACCTGGATGCTTGTCGGCACAAGAGCCTGAAGCCAAACCCTTATGACAAACTGAATTAAATGTGATGTTTAATTTGTGGTTAAATAAGAATTCAATTCCTTCACGCGTTTTTTTTTATCACTCATGTCTGTTTATTGATTTTCTATAAATCGGTAACAAAGCTTTGTTCTCGCTGCGAGTGCTTTGATTTCTCTGAGATTTCTAATGGAAAAATTAGTCACGACTGCTGAATCACTTTTTGTTAAGTCTTCGTAATTCTTGGACGACCGAGCGGCAATTTGGGTGTAACGATGTTAATCTTACATTAACTCCTTATCAATGGACCAGAGTGGGGAAGAAGGAAAAACAGCCCACATTCGCCCTCCGAGAGTCTGGAGTGGGAAAACATTGTGCTGACAGCTGGAATGTTTCGAAGCACCTTCTTAAGTTACAAATTAAGTTTGAACTGACGGTCACATTTGTCCGTCATTTGCCAGGATTTGCTGCAGTCTTTAAAACTGGAGGAACATCTTTCTTAAAGTTCTGTTATATTTTCCCACCTGGGGTCTTGATCCTTGACTCTTTCCTGGTAGGCTCGTTTTCAGTCTGACAGTAATCCCTACAACTTGACGAGGGATTTCCTTTCCCCCCCCCCCCCCCCCCTCACAACTATGCATACACACATCCCTGATTGGTGAGATATGTGTCTGATGGTCGAACACAGCGACCCCAGCCAAGACCATAGAAATACAAGCACAGGGTGGGAATCATGGGTCCATATCCTGCCATTAGGTTTAATAGTCTGATACCAATAAAGTCGACTAACCTCTCCAACAAACTAATTCCGAGCACTGAGTTTATTGTAGAATGGGTTGAGTTTTGGCTGCTGTTTTCCTGGTTGTTCCTGCATCACTTTTGTTCTCTGTGGCTCAGCGTTGTTTGCCAAACCTGGAACCCTGAAGTGTTTTGCAAAATCGAGGCATGGGAACGTTACCTCAAATGCGTCAATTTGAGAAATCTGATCTTGTTTACGGAACGAGTCCAAGGAGTTGTGGGTCATGGATTATATACAAATTGCTCATGTCTTTCGCCTCGAGGCCGCATAAACCTCCGTCTGTAATCAGGCACTTCTCTGAGCATCAGTAGCCTCATTACATTGTTGGCTAGTTTAGAGTATTAAATGCAATAAACTGAAAGAGTCCAAGCTTTTTACAAGTGTATAATAGTTGGAACTAAGTGCCGTTACGTAAACTATATAATTATGGTACCTTTTACAGCGACATGAGTTGTACTTTTGGCATATGTGCATTTAGTGTAAGCCGCCCTTAGGGGGCAGTGTTATGGATATTGACCCTCTACTGCACACCATCGCCCTGAAGAGTCTTTTTGACCCTTTACCCTCATTTATATACCGTATATTTACATATCTGAGGGCATGAAGTGGGGATTGTTTGCATTTTTGGGTCCGACCCAAGCAGAATCTAAATGTGACATGTGCCAACCTTTTCAAAAGTAATGCATGTGCATACTGTCGGAGGAAAGTACTGTACTTTTTACTCCCCTACAATTATTTGACACCTTATATTTCACACACAACGACAACCAGAACTAAAGACCAAGGTTCATAAATATATTTGAAAAAACAAAACTAAATTGTTAGATAAAGAGAAGGGGCTATATGCATGTTCCAAAATAACTTTTTGATTTCTTGTTTTCACCTAATATTTCTACAGAAACAGTTTTTTCTTGGTGCTCGAACACCAAGAGCAAGTCCCTCAGTCCCCTGCCAAGGTAAACTCTGTCAAAGCATATTGGTAAGACCTGAGGAGGTGATGTGACACGTGTATGAGCCGCCGAGCAAGGCAGGAGTATGTTTGTGCTCACTGAATGCGTCCAACTCTGTGTGGAGGCAAAGTGTGAATCCTGCCACTCAGGTCTTTGAGCTAGTTGCACTAAAATCCCAAACACACAGAGCACTTCACGAGAGGATTCTCCTCTTTTAATGTGGTTTTCAAAGATGGCTGTAGACAAGAAAGATGTTTGGTTTTGTTTCAAGTAAAATGTCTGAACCCTAAATAATGCGATTGCAATGGAAGAACATAGGTGAGAGTAAACTACATCCAAAGCAGTTGTCTTTTGTTTTGCTCCAGTGTGTAGAATCCCCTGGGAAAGGATGAGAAGGGAAGGAAGGAAGTCTTGTATGTGTTTGGAAATGCAATAGACTAAACATTTTTGACAAAGCCTGCACATGCACAGGGAATTTGTGAATAGCGAACACGTGGGAAGAAAACATTCCTCAACTTAGTTCAGGAGTAGAAAGATGACTAAGTTTTACTCACTGACTTATTCCTTTGGAGGCTCATGATTTTACAGGACAAAAGTAGAATTGTGTTAAGAGACAACGATCGGGTGTAGGCAGAGCCAGGCTAGCAGTTTCCTGTCTCTACGCTAAGCCAAATAACTGGCAGCTTCATATTTACCAATAGACTGTATGTAAGAAGTGGACGTAGTCACTGTAATGTCGCCCATTGGTTTGTTCAAAATGTTATTAACTTTCATGAAGTGAAAACACTGAAAGGGTAAAAGTTGTAAGACAAACGGGGACATCCAACACCGTGGTAGCGACCCGTCAATCACAAGTTAGCCCCGCCCTAATGCATACCCCACTTCGTCTGTTTGACTCTAAATGGGACCATCATTTACAAGAAATCATGCTGTGTTGAAGACTTGGAACTAGTGATTGAGAACATAAACTTGTTCCGAAGTCGGGTCATTTTCTCATAGACTTCTATACAATCGGACTTTGCAACCAGTGGAGTCGCCTCCTGCTGCCATTTGAAAGAACGCAGTTTAAAGTCACTTGGACAGACCAGGAGGTTGTAATAATCGTACAGACATGAGAGCGGTATCTCCTCATCTGTTTTCCTAAAATGCCTGATCTTTTCATTTTAGAGGTGAACGTATCTCGTAAAATGATGGACACCTTTCACTGACCCGGCTCGATGTCTGTGAATCACCACATGAGCTTTATTGGTCGGGGACGTCTGCAATTAAATGGCAACATCCCTGGTGGTCTGAAGGAGGCACATGCTGACAGACATTAAGATATCCACAATAGGCCGGGACTTTTAGAACAGCTCATGTGAAAAATGCTATAAATACCAGTAGCCCAAAAAAGGAGACAAAGCTCCTCCACACACACACCTGTGGCCAATTAGTCCCTCTGCCTGCTGAATCTCATGTAACACTTGAGTTCACTTCCATCAGCGGAGCGTGGCTTCTCACAATCCTACTGAACAAGCCTACTGTGCTCATACCAGACAGTGTGTGTATATTAATTAAGTTATAACTACTTGTATTACTAATTGGAGTCTAATTAATATCAGATGTGATTTATCAACTATATGACAACCAGAACCCAGCAAGAAGCAGACAAACTTTGGATTTAGCATGTGTGAACGTGGACAGACGTCCATCATGGATTCTCAGCAGCGACTTCTTTCTCTGTCAACACAGTGTGTTTAATCTCTCTCCATCGAGCCAATAAAAACGTGTCCTCCTGGCAAACGAAGAGAGAGTGCGCTCAGTCCGACGAAGCTGGACAAACGGGGTCCAGAGCCACGCTGCTGAGGAGGCACAGACCCACTGCGAAGACAGACGGGAGTCTTCTGCCTTTCCTTCTCTGGTCTGGCTACATTCTTGTTATTAGTCTCTCTGTTTTCACTTTGACTCATTTCTGGACCTGGTCTGTGATATGACACGTCTTGACATCAGTGTGACATGAGGCCGGTTTGAGATTAATAAATCAACTATCATGCAGCGGTGAGACCTAATGGAGTTGATAAAGTCTCCCGGAGATGGATGACTTCAGCTGTTTCTATATCTGGAAGTCATTTCTCTGGATAAGAACAGTGAAACGTAGTATTTTGCATTTAAAAGGACACGTGGTGTCCAGTGGGAATTAATACCCCCTAAATGTCAACGTCTCTATACACACATCTTACTCGGGCATTGAGAGTTAGTCAATTACAGCATATATTCAAATATTTAGAAACGTTTAAATAATTCTGACTTTTCTCTATTGGGAGCCAAGAAGTTGTTTTCGAGCCATTAAATCCAAAGACGGATTAGTCAGAGTAGACAAGTCAACAAAGCATTGGACTTGTTTCCCACAAAAAGTCAACGTTTCTTTCTTTTAACGATGACTACACTCATTCCCTAACCCAACTACTTATTTTATCCCAGACTATGCACTTTCCCTAACCAAGTGGTTTCTGTGATTAAACCTAAGCAAACCTTCACCGCAGCAGTGCCAGATCAGAAAAAAGTTGTATTCTTGTCCTGCTGATTGTGGCATATTTTGACGTTTTATTGTACCTCTCACTCGTCACTCAGTCATCTGGACGTTTTTATTTACAAAGCTTTACTTCCTACTTATCTTCTCTTTTAGTTTGGAGTTATGGAAACTACAATCTCTGTTCACAGGAATTTTTGTTGTTCCCAAAGTCAGAACTGAACCAGTCAGAACCGTAGTTTCATAAGAAAACAGGGCTAAACCCTTGTATATTCTCGTTACTTTTGGTGGAAAAAGGGTATTAGTTTGAGTCCATCACAACACATCCAATCTCAGGCATCAATGTCTCAGCCTGTGTGGCAGAAGAAGGCCAGGCTCAGTTTACTCTGCTACTCGGAGGAATGCTGGGAATTGTTTGCACTGTCTGCTCCGGCCTCTGCTGCTTCCAGCCAGCTTAGTGTTGCTGTTTCTGGATGCACACACACACAAACACACTCGCTACTTTATTTTGCCTGTCAAGATATGCATCTGTGTTTTATGTTGCACCCTGTAAAGAGCACAGTGGTGTACAGTGTTTGTCTGAATGGTGTCTGAGAAGCTTTGGATGGAAGTACATTTGTTCCGCGTGTGTCTCTGCACCACGTCTGTGTGCTTTTCAACCCGTACCAGACAGAATCTGGGATCAACGTTCGGTTTCTCATGTTGGCGAAGGCGTTGTCATGGTCGGGTTGGCCAGGCGTTAAAGTGAGCCCGTTTTTGAAGATATTAATGCAAATATTTTGCCAAGGGCAGAAATAAAACAGGGCTTTGTGGCTTCATCTGACACACAAGCAGGAAGGAATTCAGCTTTTTCGCCTCAGTCACATGCACACTAGAAGTATTTTTGTTCAACATCACGCTCCAGTTCTTGACAAATGTTCATGAAAACACACAACAAGACTCTCTAATGATACTTTGAACTGTTTCGTAACATAGGGCCGAAATACCTGTGGTGTGTTGTTCCATGTAGTTCAAAGTGTGTGCTGTAAAGTCTCACCCATCCACTACAGAATAGGTGGAAGAAAAGGAATCCATCATTTTATGTGAAAATGATCCCTTAAGTAGTCTGGACACCTGACAGTCATGTTTCGTGGAAAAGAGACAAGGTTTTGGCTCATCGTCTTAGGATATTATATTTCATACCTTTTTGCCTCCAGTGGCATGAATGTCAGACCGCTGCCATTCCAGACTTCAGAGGACTAATTTAATGTTAGAAAATAAAAGGAAGTGCGCACATACCCAAATATTCGTACCAGTAAAGGAATTACTGTGCCTGGTCACACCCAGAGACTGTATATAAGAAGTCAGTTTTAAAGCCTCGAGTTGGGAACATAATTTACTAAATGATCATCATGTTGTGTTGAAGAAGACTTGAAACTAGAGATTGAGACATAAACTGGAAAATGTTTCCTGAGGTAATAAATCAAGTAAGAAGTTGGGTCATTTTCTCATAGACTTCTATACAATCGGACTTCTCTTCGCAACCAGTGGAGTCGCCTCCTGCTTGCTATGATAAAGAATGCAGGTTTGAGGCACTTCAGCGTTGGCTTCACTGTTCACAACAGATGTTGCTGATTGGTCACATTATTAATTGGCACAGTGTTCCAGCTGCTTCTGGAAGTTTGTTGATGTATTAGGTTGTTCTAGTTACTAGTTAGTTTTGTGACAAAAGGAAGAGGAAAGCTGTTTTGGTGTTGCTTCTTTTTCAGAGCAGGGCTGTTTTACACCTGGATGGTGCTTTAAAGCTTTTATGATAGCGTCTGTCCAACTAACTGATACATGTAGCTGCATTTACTTACTTAAGCTCTGGCAGGACAATTCACAGATTGTAGAGAATTCATTTAAGTAGCTGTTTTAAATGTTAGTGTGACTAAACACTTATTGACATGCGTGGTTGTGGTCTTGTCAGCAGGGCTGATATTACCTTTATTAGTTTTTTACAGAAATATCTGTGTCTGCATATATGTCCACCCCAAACAGAGTACACTCGTATTTACTTTAGGACTGTAAAATGTCTGGGTCGTACATATGTTCGTCAGAATTGGGACCAATATGGAAGGTATAATATTTCAGACGCAGGCAACAACAAGCTCGCTTGCGCTATCTGAATCAAACTACAGTCTGTTGTGCAGTAAAGTGCTCTAGTGAGGTAGAAACGGGGCCAGAATGGCGAACACTGAAGTTAAGTTAGACCTTTACCCAGAATGTGTGTTCAGTGAGGCAAAGTCTCTGAGACATATGCTATTATTACAACATGTTATTAATCTGTCTTATTTTTAGCCATATTAAGTTTTTTTTTGAGTGTGGGAATGCAGAGTTTAGCACTTGAATGGAGTTCAAAGCAAACATTTATTCGATCCCCTGGACATGACTTCTCACTGCAGGCTGACTCCTGAATCCACAATGTACTGCTCTGCTGCCACTCCCACAGGAACTGTTATTAAACTCATATTTATGGTCCGTTTGCCGTCTGGATCCTTTTATAAGTGATTGCAAAAGAAATAGTATGAGGGTGAAAGAATCACTTCTTTGTGTTGAAACCTTTTAATACTGAATACTTTTTGGTCTGCTGCCTATTTATGTGTCAAATATGCTTAAATCCCTTCGCTTCAATTTAAAGTTTTGGTAAATGTATAAGTGTACTTTACATATTAACCCTATATATTATATACAATAACTATGACACTTAACTAGCCTGCAGATGCAACGAATGTCATGAACATGATAAAGAAAACATCATGCCAAGAGCATTTAAAATATTTCATATATATTTTCTCTTGTGTAGTAGAGCTAGAAAGTGGCATAGAAATACTCAAGTGCTTCAAAATTGTACTTAATACCACTGTATTGAGTAAACGTGCTGCTGTCTGTCTGTGGGGGAATGAGTGTGCATCGAGACACCCGCCTGGTCTCGGTCAAACAGCGTTTTCATGAGGAACTCAACACGGGCCTCCAACATGTCGGTCTGACAAACCTGCAGGAAAACTGCATGCACAGAAAATCTGACACAGAATACAAAATAAGTGATAGATGTAGGATTTCAGCAGGCTAGGATGTCCCCGTGTGTTCACAAGTTGGTGTATATCCAGCGAACAAGTGTAAATGATGCTCCTTTCAAAGAAGAAGGTGGAGAAATGCTGCAACAAGCTCATATTTGCCCCAAAGTGCTCGGCATGGGCCCAGACTTTGGCCGGACTGCAGACCACATGAACAGACATGACTCAGCGGCTTTTCAAGCTGTGAGCAAGCTTCTTTTTTTCTTCTGGATCCAC